>NC_089859.1:40956555-40969055 GCF_036373705.1 Amia ocellicauda | reverse complement strand
TGTGTGTGTGTGCGTGTGTCTGTCTGTCTGTCAATTCATTTCAATTCAATTCAAAGGTGCTTTATTGGCATGATCTATCACAATATTGCCAAAGCAGATACAAATGTTCTATCAATCAAGACAAAACATTGCAATACAAGATTCAGTGGAACAAATATAGTACACATTGAAATAAAATTAAGTAGGATATAAACCATATTTGTTGTTTGTATCAAAATTTGTGTCATGACATCAGAAAAATCACTGTTTTTATTTCGTTTTGCAAATGGAGTGCCACAGGCTGGTGTCTACACACTGTCTCGCAGGCTGTGGCAGGTGGATACATATTGCGCTGCTAAGAAGGCAGTGCGCTCCTCCTCTCCCAGCAGGACGGGGAGTTTGCAGCAATCGGGGATCATGCTGAACTCAGGGATATGCATTTTTAATATTTTAAAGTATGTCTCCCTGATTTTTGTGTATTTAGGGCAGGACAGCAGGAAATGCGCCTGTGTTTCGACCTCCCCTAGGTCACACTGGCTGCACAGCCGCTCTTCTCTGGCAACCCAGAATTTTCTGTAGCGGCCTTTTTCAATGGCGAGGCTGTGGTCAGTGAGCCTGTATTTAGTTAGATTTTGTCTCTCTTTTATATTTTGGATTTTTAAGTATTCAGCCAATGTAATGTTTCTATTCAGGGCCCGGTAGCATTCCAATTTGTTTTGTAATTCTAATTCGTGTCTCTAATCTTTTGTGTATTTGCTTTTCAGGTACATGTCAATTTTCCCAATTGTTGTTGTTTTGGTCATTGTGTGTTCGGGCTCTGTGAGCCTCAGAGCCGTGGGGGCGTTTCTGTGTACGTGTAAGATGTTTTTATTAAATTCTAGGTGGAATATTTCCATGGGGCTTTTGTCCCAATTGTTGTTATTGAGGTTCATGAGGGGACCCCACACTTCGCTCCCATATAGCAGGATTGGTTGGATGATGGAGTTTAATATTTTAATCCAAATAGTTATTGGTATTGTTGTTTTCCCAAATTGTGTCTTTATGGCATAAAATGCCCGGCGTGCCTTGTCTTTTAATGCGTTTATAGCCAGGCTGAAGCTCCCTGACGCACTGATGGTCAGGCCAAGGTAGTTGTATCTGGTGCAGTGCTCTAATCCAGTGCTGCCCAGAGTGAAGCGGTACCTGTTTCCCTGAGATGGGGCTTTTTTCTGGAAAACCATAACTCTGGTCTTGTCCAGATTGACTGCCAGGGCCCATTTCTGACAGTACTGCTCTAGCAGCGCCAGGTTCTGCTGAAGCCCCTGCTCTGTGGGCGACAGCAGCACCAGGTCGTCTGCGTAGAGCAGGAACTTGATCTCTGTGTCATGGAGAGTTAGGCTGCGGGCGTCAGACTGCTCCAACACTGTGGCCAACTCGATGATGTAGATGTTGAACAGTGTTGGACTCAGACTGCAGCCCTGTCTCACTCCCCGCCCCTGAGTGAAGAACTCTGTTCTTGAGTTGCCAATTTGAACTCCGCATTTGTTTTCAGAATACATTGATTTAATGATGTCATAAACTTTACCCCCTACACCACTCTGTAGAAGTTTATAAAATAATCCCTTGTGCCAGATTGAGTCAAATGCCTTTCTAAAGTCTACAAAACAGGCAAATATTTTTCCTTTATTGTTTTGGGTATATTTATTTATGAGGGTGTGTAGAGTGTAAATATGATCGGTTGTGCGGTGTTTTGGTAGGAAGCCAATCTGACTCTTATTCAGGACACTGTGCTTGGTAAGGAAGGCCAGTATCTGGGCGTTGATGATACTGCAGAACACCTTCCCCAGGTTACTGCTCACACAGCTGCCCCAGTAGTTATTGGGGTCTAATTTGTCTCCACTTTTAAAAATCGGGGTGATCAATCCTTGATTCCCGACCTCAGGGAAACACCCGGCTCTCAGCACCAGGTTAAAGAGTTTGAGCAGAGCCTCCTGCAGCTGCGGGCTGCTGTGCTTCAGCATCTCAGGGCTGATGCTGTCGGGGCCGCTGGCTTTCCTGGGTTTGAGGATTTTGAGTTGATGTTTTAGTTCCTGTATTGTAAATGGGTTATCTAAGGGATTTTGGTTATTCTTAATGATTTCTTCCAATTTATTTAGGTTTTTTAATATTTTAACCTGTTCTGGCTTTGGATTGTTTTCAACATTTTGGTAAAGTTTTTCAAAGTGTGTTTTCCAGATTTCTCCATTTTGAATTGGTATTTCATTTTTTGTTTTTGGGGTATTTATTCTGCCCATATAGTGGTCTTTTTTCTTACTGAGGAGTTGCTTGTAGTGCCGCAGGGCCTGGCAGTAGCTGAGGCGAGCCTCCTGGTTGTCGGGCTCTCTGTGTTTAGTGTTGGAGAGATGTCTCAGGTGTTTCCTAGAAGTTTCACACTCCTGGTCACACCACTGTTCTTTTTTTCTTTTAGACGATTTCATATTTTGGTTTTTAATTGTTTTAATGTTTGATTTTAAAGCCAGTCTCTCAAATATTTCATTCAGTGTTTTGGTGGCTGAGTTTATTCCGTTTTGGTTTATTTGATAGTGTGAGGATTGATATCTGTCTAACATGTTTTCAATCTCATCACTATTCAGGGCTCTTGTGTAGTTCTCTGTGCTGGGCTCTGACCATCTCTAACTGGGTGGCAGGGAGACCAGTTTTGTGGGAAGTTTGGCTCTGACTTGTGGCTGCGCTGATCTTTTTAGGTAAAGTGTTATTTGGCTGTGGTCTGATAGTGGAGATTGTTGTCTGACTATAAATGCATTGTTGGCTTGTGGGTCCAGGTCAGTTATGGCGTAGTCCACCACACTGCTGCCCAGAGCCGAGCAGTATGTGAATCTCCCCAGAGAGTACCCCCTGGTCCTGCCATTGATGATATATAGACCCAGGCTTTTACATAGGCGCACTACCTGCTTCCTGCTCTTGTTTACCACGCTGTCGTGGCTGTGTCAGTGTGGAGGTGTGTGTGTGGCACAGCGGGGAGTCTCCGAACAGGTGTGTGTTCCCCTCTGTATTGATGTAGTCCATCTCTCTGCCAGTCCTGGCATTGAGATCGCCACACAGCAGTACAGAGCCCAGGGTCTGGAAGTGGCAGATTTCGTTTTGAAGCTCATGAAAGCCTTCCTCATTATAGTAGGGGGAGTCTGCGGGTGGCATATAAATTGCACATAGGTATATATCTGTGTTATTTTGTAGGGTGTCTTTTCTGATTTTCATCCACAGGTGTGTGTCTCCTCTCTGTACTGGGCATAGGGCTGCTCGGAGCTCCTCCCTGTACCACACGATAATCCCCCACGAGGCCCTGCCACACCTGACTTTGGGTTTTTTATAGGAGGGCACAATCAGCTCCCTGTATCCATTGTATCCATCCAGTGTATAGACATATCTGCACAGCACCAAGTCTCTACAAGAATGAAAACATCTGAACTATTTACAGTGTTGATCAGTTCAGGGCCTGTGCTCTTCATTCCAAAAGTTGAGGAGCGTAAACCCTGCATATTCCAACTGCTTATTTTAAAGGACATGTTAATATATTTTATTATACTTGTCTCTTCTACATAAGAAAGTTTAATTTGTGGTCTACAACTGATATTATATTACTATTAATAATTATATATGGATATACATAATAATCACTCAAAGATTTTATGTTTGCATCAAAATATCAGAATAATTAAATCACATTTTTTCTTACTCTCCATCTCCACAACCATATATATGTGTGTTGAGGCTCAGTTAACTCAGCAGTGTGGTACAGATGACACTGAGGAGTTGCCTTATCTGGGCCAGCTGGGCAGCATCGGGCCTCCAGGCTCTGGAAGCCGCTGCTGCGTGGCTGTGTGGCTGTGCTGGTCCCCGGCTGTCCGCTCTGTTGTGCTGGACGGGCCCTCTGGGGATGGGGGGGTGGGGAATGGGGCCGCGGGGTCTCAGGGGCTGGGGCTGGGGTGGAGCCGGTGGCTGGGGATGTGGCCGGGGGCTGGGGGGTTTGCTCCTGGTCTCGAGGTGGGGGTGTGTGGGGTTTCGGCCCAGGGTTGTGTCCTTGAGGACCTTTGAGATGATCCTCACACCCGTCTTGTTGAGGTGGACGTGGTCATACAGGTGATGTGGCTGGATGTCTCAGTGGTGTGCCAGGTAGACGTTGGGGAGGAGGGCACATCTTCGGGACACTTCTGCGTTGATGGCCTGGATGATGTGCAGGGGCACGTCTGTGCGGGGCAGCAGTGTGGAGATGGAAATTTTGGCAGTTGGGAATTCCTCTGTGGCTTTCGTTGCTACCTGTCTCAGGGCTGAGGCCACATCGCCCCTGCGGGCACTCAGGTCGTTAGTGCCGGTGTGGATGAGGATGTGTTTGACTTGGCAAAGCCTCCTCTTGGAGAGCAGCTCCAGGGCTCTCTGTGCTGTGGAGCACCAAAGCTTTTTCACTTTTCGCCCAGGGAAGAGGCGCCTCTCAACCAGGAACTTCCCATTGGATTCGCTCAGAATGACCACCTCTGCGTTGACCTGCCACTCCGGGTTTGCGTCGGGAGTGGTGGGGGCAGCGGGTGTGTTTTGGGGGAGTGGCGTTTCAGGGGGTTGTGTATTAGTGGCAGGTCTGGTGATAGTGGGTGTGTCAGGAGTGGTGGGGAGTGTGGGTGGATCAGTGGGTGCGTCAGGGGTTGGAGGTGTTGTGGGGTCAGTGCAGTGCAGTCTCTGTGCTCCAGTGATGTGTAGCTCCTCTCTTAGCTCCTCCAGCTGGCTCTGCAGGCTCCTCAGCTAGCTGTGCTGGGGTGTCCAGGTCAGCTCCTCCCTCGCTCTGCGCAGCTCCGTCCTCAGGGTTTGGCTCTGCTCCTCCAGGTCTCTCACTGCTGCTCTCAGCTCATGGATCTCAGCCTTGTGCTGCATCTTTAGTCTGTGCATCTCATCCCGGAGCTGATCGCACAAGGAGGTCTGGGCCAGGGTGCTCAAGGTCTGCTCCCTGAACTCCGCAAACTCCAGCTCCAGCACTGATAGGCATTCCTTTAGTGTTTTAATGTTGCTGGAGAGTTTTGGGGAGACAGGGGGGCAGTCTGTGGGAGATGGGGCACTGTCTGGCTCCGTGTGGCTGGGGGCAGACTGCAGGGTGGCCGGCTCTGGCTCTTGTTTCTCTACCTCAGTCTGCTGCTTTGAGGTGTGGAAGCCGAGAGCTAATTGGTCCAGGCTGCTCTCGCTGCCCTGCACCATGATGGTCCCGTTGTGGTATACATTAAAAGTGAGCATCACACTGTCTGTGTCTTTCTCTACCAGCACTGAGATATTCAATTTTTTTTTTCAATTTTTAAAATACTTTATTGATTCAATTCAAAATACCTGCAGTTCATTTACATCTTTTCATTTTCACTCTAACAATTCACATTTCATATCCTAAAATCATGTGCTAAAACTATAAAAGCTAAACTGTGCAGATATACATTTCCACCTATGCTGTATGTCTGGCACAGGGTTTTGTGAAAGGCGGTGTAGAACAGTAGATTGTTCTTGACCCTGTTTTCTCCTTTACCAGTGTAGTCTAGGATGAGGGTCTCAGGAGATGCTCTCATCACAGCTTGTTTGTAGTCCTTCTTAGCCTGTGCAGAGCGAATGTCTTCAGGGTATCGGATTTCAAAAGGCAGCTCTGCAGTCAGACTGCTGTTCGATAGATTTCTATCAGTCTCAGTGGCAGTTGGGCTCTCTCCTACTGTCACTCTATTCAAATCGGAGCTCTGCATTTTCATTGGCTGAGTCAACTACTGAGAATGCTTATTTATTTTATTAATACATATTTTTTTGTTTAATTATTTGTCTCTTACCTCCAATTCTTGTCTTCAGCTTTTCTTTTCTGACTTTTCTTCCTGAACTGTCTCTCTGCTTTCTTCTTTTTGTGTTTCTCTTAAAATTATTATTTTTTGAATACTTTTTCTTCTGAATTTCTATTCCATGTCTTCTGTGTATGTTTATAGTGCTATATATTCATTTGTAAATCACAAATTAAATCCGCTTATGTATAAAAACAAATGTTTTTTAGGAGCTCATATTCCTCTCTCTCTCTCTCTCTCTCTCTCTCTCTCTCTCTCTCTCTCTCTCTCAATTCAATTCATTTGTATTGTCAAAGCAATTGGACATACATACATATACATACATACATACATACATACATACATACATCTACACGGAAAATAAATAATAGAATTATGAATCACAATAAGATGTAATGAAGTACAGAAAATGAAAATGTAAAAAAATGTGATCTTTAATACATACAAATAAAGAAAATAGGTTTACTATTTCCAGATTCCTTTTTTGAAATACAATGACATGCATAACAAACAAGTATTTACATTATATTTACAGCCGGTGCTCGTGTGTCACTGTGTCCCTCAGGCTGTGGTAGGCGCTGACATATTGGGCATCCAGGGTGGCTGTGTGTCCCTCCCCCAGGAGGACTGGCGTTTTTCTTTTTTCTCAGTTTTGTCACAGGTTGGGTGGGCATCCATTATGTTGTTACAGAATTTGTCCCTTATTTTGGGCTAAAGCTTTCCGTGGAGGGGAACGTGGATCAGTTTGTACCATTTTTGGGAGAATCTGCCTTGTTGGGGCGGAGCTGTGACCAGGTGAACAGCAGATCGGGCATAGGTGGGCATGTGGGCAGAGGAGTTGGAAGGCCGGTCAAGCAAATAAGCTTGCTAAGGTACGCAGCAGCAGCAAGCATCCCCCACATCCAGCCAGCCAGCCAGTCTGGCTGGCAGTGACTGAGTGGTTGTCAGACGGCAAGCAACGGAATGTACGTGCTCTGTGATGTCATAGCAGTCAGCTGAGAGAGGCTCGTGATGTCATCGCTGAGCTGGCTGGCTGGCTGGCTCTGTGTGTGTGTGTGTATGTCTGTGTGTGTGTGTGTGTGTGTGTGTCTGTTTGTCTGTTTTTCAGTCTGTCTGTCTCTCTCTCTCTCTCTCTCTCTCTCTCTCTCTCTCCCTCTCAATTCAATTCATTTGTATTGTCAAAGCAATTGGACATACATACATTCATACATACATATATATATATATATATATATATATATATATATACATACATACATGCATACATGCTAGAAAGTCATTACTATGTTATCTTAAAGGCTAACTAAGCAGAACATATATCATTATAGAACAGAGTCCATAGGTCTACACATGGTTTTAGGGAACAGGCACGTAGGTCATACCGTTTGACATTGTTTCCAAGGTTCTCATCGTAAATAACAAACAGAAATCAAACTAGCTTCTGGCCTGACCTTCTAGCTTGACTCTATCTTTCCGCCTTATATACTTGGTGAATAATTGAGGAAGTAGCACCAAGTGACCACATTAGGCTGCCTGAGGGTTTCTGGGGAGTGTAGTTGTCTAGGGTCGGTTTTCTTCCCTAGAGTGCAGACCTTGCAGCAGACCTGGCCTGACATGTCTGCCATGTATGACCCTGCCCCTTGGTTTGTCCCACATCCTCCCCCCCAGCTGCGACCCCATAGGTCGAGCGACAGCCGCAAAAAAGCATGCACCCGGGACAGCCCATCAACATTCCCCATGGCCTTCCCTGGCCTGTGCTGCAGGGTGAAATGAAAATGTTGGAGACTCAAAAACCACCTCATCACACGGGCATTCCTGTCTTTCGAACGATGCATCCAAGTGAGGGGGGCATGGTCAGTGATCAGGGTGAAGTGCCTGCCCAACAAATAGTATCGAAGACTGTCCAAAGCCCACTTCACTGCCAAACATTCTTCTTCAACTACCAAATAATTTATTTCATTGGATTCCAACTTTCTGCTAAGGAACAACACCGGGTGTTCGTGATCACCCATTCTTTGGGACAAAACCACTCCGATCCCCACCTCAGAGGCGTCCATCTGGACTATAAATTCTTTCTGAAAGTCTGGTACCATTAAAACGGGGTTGCGGCAGAGCGCCTCCTGTAGGCTCCGGAAAGCCCGGTTTGCTGTATCACCCCATCTAACCATATTGGGTTCTGTAGCCTTAGTCATATCAGTCAGAGGGGCCGCTAAGGTAGCATAGTTGGGAATAAACCTCCGGTAATACCCAGTTAACCCTAAAAATGCCCTAACCTGCTTTTTATTGACAGGCCTAGGCCAAGAGTTTATGGCTTCAACCTTGGATATTTGGGGTTTCACCATACCCCTCCCTACTGTATAGCCCAAGTATTTGGCCTCTTCCAACCCCAAATTGCATTTGGTTGGATTAGCCATCAGGCCTGCTGCATGTATTGAATCCAATACCGCTTGGAGCTGAGACAAATGTGATTCCCAATCTGGACTGTGAATGACCACATCATCTAAATATGCTGCCGCATACGTCCTGTGTGGTCTAAGTATGTGGTCCATCAACCTTTGAAAGGTGGCAGGAGCACCATGCAGGCCAAAGGGCATCACTGTGTAGTGAAACAGACCATCTGGGGTTGCAAAGGCTGTTTATTCTTTGGCACCCGGGGTCAAGGGAATCTGCCAGTAGCCCTTGGCTAAGTCAATAGTTGAAATATAGTGAGCATTCCCAATATTCTCTAACAATTCATCTACTCGGGGCATTGGGTATGCATCAAACTTTGAAATTTCATTAACCTTTCTAAAATCATTACAGAATCTCCAGGAGCCATCAGGTTTGGAAACCATGACTATAGGGCTGGACCACTCACTGTGGGATTCTTCAATAACCCCTGCCTCCAGCATTTCCTTAACCTCATTTCTAATAGTGTTCCTGCGAGCTTCTGGTACCCTGTAAGGCCTCATATTTACCTTCTTTCCTGGGAGAGACACAATGTTGTGAGAGACTAAATGGGTACGCCCCGGTATGCCTGAGAAAACTTCCCTATTACGTATTATCAAGTCGTTCACCTCCTTCAACTGGTCAGGTGACAAGGCAGCTGCAATATTCACCTTCGGTGTCCCTAGTGGCTGAGGGGGGTAAGTCAACATCAACACTTCCCTGTCCTTCCAGGCTTTTATTAAGTTGACATGATATATTTGTTCTGGGGGTCGGCGGCCGGGTTGCTGAACCTTATAGTTCACTTCCCGTATTCGCTCTATAATCTCATAAGGTCCCATCCACGTAGCCAGAAATTTACATTCTACAGTGGGAACCAACACCAACACCCTATCACCAGGCTGGAACACCCTCAGTGTAGCCTGACGATTATAGGCGAATTGTTGGTGTTCCTGTGCCTGCCTTAGGTGCTCTCTCACAATGGGAGTGACTGTGGCTATTCTCTCTTGCATAGCATTGATGTGCTCGACTACACTCCGGAAAGGAGTGGACTCGTGTTCCCACGTTTCACGGGCTATGTCTAATATCCCCCTGGGGTGCCTCCCATATAACAGTTCAAAAGGCGAAAAGCCCAGGGAAGCCTGTGGGACTTCCCTAATGGCAGACATCAAGTAGGGCAGCATGAATTCCCAATTTTTCCCATCCTTATCGATTACCTTTCTTAGCATGGACTTCAGGGTCCTATTAAATCTCTCAACCAACCCATCTGTTTGTGGGTGGTAGACTGATGTTCTCAACTGCTTAACCTGCAACAATTTACACAGATCGGTCATAACCTTAGACATAAAGGGTGTGCCCTGATCTGTTAATATCTCCCTCGGTATCCCCACCCTACTACACATCAACATTAGCTCTTTTGCAATACCTTTTGAAGCCATGGTCCGCAGTGGAATGGCTTCTGGGTACCTGGTGGCATAATCCAAAATAACCAGTATATACTGATGCCCTCTGGCTGATTTCGGGAGAGGTCCCACCACATCCATAGCTATCCTAGCAAAGGGGGTCTCTATGATGGGCAAAGGGACCAGTGGGCTTCTGAAGGCTGGTTTAGGAGCATGTAGTTGACATTCAGGACATGAGCTACAATGTTCTGTCACGTCTGCATGTACGCCTGGCCAGTAAAACCTCCTCAGGAGTCTATCCTTGGTTTTGTCCATCCCCAGATGTCCCCCCAGGATATGCCCATGTGCCAGATTGAGAACTGTTCGTCTGAATGGGGTGGGAACTAGCAATTGCTCCACAATGTCCACCCCTATCTTATTTACACGGTACAATAGGTCATTTTTTACCATAAAATAAGGATAAGCTGTTGGCGGGTCTGCAGTAGTCATAGGGGTCCCATTTACTACCTTCACATTTTCTTTAGCATAGTGTAGAGTGAGATCTCGCACCTGTGCGCTGCCAAAATCAGTGGGGAGTCCCTCTAACACTGACACTTCTACATTGTCAGCTTCAGGGGTCTCTATGAATGGATTCTCACCCACCCTGCTAGTGCTGGGTTCCTCACCCTCCATAGGGTCATCTACGTCACTACATTCCACCCCTATGTTTTCAGTTTAATTTTCCCCAACCAAAACCTTCACTGTCGACTCAACTGGAACCAGGTCTACTTTTAGCTCTAGTTGTGGGATCGAGGCAACTTCTGGCTTACAGTTTTCAGTGTGCATTTCCAATTTACTATGTTTTCTATCTAGTTTTCCAAAATTAGGAAAATATCGTCCCAGTATCACATCATATGGCATGTTGGGTACCACACCGACTTCGTAATCTAGTTTCCCGGCCTCTGTCTGTATGTTTACAAGGGCTGTGGGATAGGGGCGTGTGTCACCATGTGTGCATGTGATACTGAGCTCCTGATGTCTATCCAGCTTGTTGGTCGCTACTAATTTTTCTGTGACCAGTGTAACCATACTGCCAGAGTCGAGTAGAGCAGCCACTTCTTTCTCATCGACTATCACTGTACACATGTGTTTTGGATTAGGTACTCCGCCTATGAAAACATCCGTCCCAACAGGGCAGGCATAAAATACCGGTTTCTCTTTCCCCATATCACACACATTACATTGCATTGGTTCCTCTCTACCTGGGCAGTGGGCCGCAATATGTCCTACTTTGTCACAATTGTAGCAGACAATTGGTTGTGATGGTGACCCCCTATAACCCTTAGTCTCGGCTTTAGGCCCCACCTTTGCCCCCCCCAGTCTTGCTCTTTTCTTCCAACCCAGCGCGTCATGTTTCCCAGAGTACTTTGGAACCATCTTACCCGGTCCGCTGGTTCGTCATGGCCTGGGGAACGAGTTTTTAACCTCCGGTACATGCTCTGCTGCTCCGGCTGTATAGAACCGCTCTACAATGGCCACCAAGGTGTCAGCGGACAGCACCTCATTCTGGCCAACCCAGCGTCGAACGTCCTTGGGCAAACAGCGTTGGTAGTTGTCAAGGACTATGGCCTCCACCACCTCGGCTGATGAATGGACCTCTGGCTGTAGCCATTTCCTGGCCAGATGGATCAGATCAAACATCTGCGTTCGGATTGGTTGTCCTGGTTGGTAGGCCCACTGCTGAAACCGATGTGCCCTCACTGCGGTGGTCACGCCCAATCGGGTCATTATCTCCGCTTTCAATTTATCATAGTCCTGGGCGTCCTTCAGCTCCAGATCAAAGTACGCTTTCTGTGCATCCCCTGCCAGATAAGGTGCCACAAGCCCTGCCCAGGAATCTTTTGGCCATCCCTCTCTCCGCTGTCCTCTCAAAGGTCATAAGGAAGGCCTCAACATCGTCCTGTTTTGTCATTTTCTGCAGAAAGTGATTGGTGCGGGGAGTGGAATGGGTTGCAGCCCCCTGTGGCCCAATCCTGGTTGCAAGTGCTTCAACACTCTCTTTCAGCTCTTTAGTCACCTTTTCCTGCTCTTCTCTAAACATTTTATTTGTATCATGCTGGACCTGCAGTGCTTCCTGATGCATCCGCATAGCATCCTGGTGAGCCACCTGCTGCACCCTGGTCGCTTCCTGTTGGGCTATTACAGCCTGTAGTTTTTTTTTTTTTGGATAAAAAAATTCACTCAGCCAGTCTGGGTTTCATGAGGTGCTGCCCGCATTCTACACCAAATGTGACAAAACGCCTTGGCTGTACACATGTGCGGGTCTTCTCTGTGATCTTCTTAGGAGTAAAAACCAGTCATGACCCAGGGAGGAGGTTGCAAATACAGGGCTGTGCCTGTATGTTTACTTCAAACAAAACAAATCTGAAAACAAAAACTAACTCACACTGGAGTTGTAACTAATCTTACATAATCATTCTATTTTAAACAAAGTCTGGAATAAATAAGTCTTGGCTTTCTCCTTATGAGCTACCTCTGTTTTCCAGATAACTCACCCTATTGTCTCTCACTTCTCTCTCTCTCAGGCCCGCCTTATATACCTGGTGAATAATTGAGGAAGTAACACCAAGTGACCACATTAGGTGCTAGAATGGCTGCCTGAGGGTTTCTGGGGAGTGTAGTTGCCTAGGGTCGGTATTCTACCCTAGAGTACACACCTTGCAGCAGACCTGGCCTGACATATCTGCCATGTATGACCCTGCCCCTTGGTTTGTCACAATACATACATACATACATATACACGGAAAATAAATAATAGAATTATGAATCACAATAAGATGTAATGAAGTACAGAAAAAGAAAATGTAATAAAATGTGATCTTTAATA